>NC_056631.2:203018886-203028886 GCF_002870075.4 Lactuca sativa | reverse complement strand
CAAGATGTACTTTTATTTATTGACAATATCTTCCGTTTTGTCCAAGCAGGATCTGAAGTATCCGCCTTGTTGGGTAGAATGCCTTCCGCTGTGGGTTATCAACCTACCCTTAGTACCGAAATGGGTTCTTTACAAGAAAGAATTACTTCTACCAAAGAAGGGTCCATAACTTCTATTCAAGCTGTTTATGTACCTGCAGATGATTTGACCCACCCTGCTCCTGCTACGACATTTGCACATTTAGATGCTACTACCGTACTATCAAGGGGATTAGCCGCCAAAGGTATCTATCCAGCAGTAGATCCTTTAGATTCAACGTCAACTATGCTACAACCCCGGATCGTTGGTGAAGAACATTATGACACTGCACAAGAGGTTAAGCAAACTTTACAACGTTACAAAGAACTTCAAGATATTATAGCTATTCTTGGATTGGACGAATTATCCGAAGAGGATCGTTTAACCGTAGCAAGAGCGCGAAAAATTGAGCGTTTCTTATCACAACCTTTTTTTGTAGCAGAAGTATTTACGGGTTCTCCGGGAAAATATGTTGGTTTAGCAGAAACAATTAGAGGCTTTCAATTAATCCTTTCCGGAGAATTAGATGGTCTTCCTGAACAGGCTTTTTATTTGGTAGGTAACATCGATGAAGCTACGGCGAAGGCTATGAACTTAGAAATGGAGAGCAATTTGAAGAAATGACCTTAAATCTTTGTGTACTGACCCCTAATCGAATAGTTTGGGATTCAGAAGTGAAAGAAATCATTTTATCTACTAATAGTGGACAAATTGGCGTATTACCAAATCACGCTCCTATTGCCACATCAGTAGATATAGGTATTTTGAGAATACGCCTTAACGACCAATGGCTAACGATGGCTCTGATGGGCGGTTTTGCTAGAATAGGTAATAATGAGATCACTGTTTTAGTAAATGATGCAGAGAAAAGTGGTGACATTGATCCACAAGAAGCTCAGCAAACTCTTGAAATAGCGGAAGCTGCTTTGAGAAAAGCTGAAGGAAAGAGACAAACAATTGAGGCAAATCTAGCTCTCCGACGGGCTAGGACACGGGTAGAGGCTATCAATGCGATTTCATAACCACTAGGTGCGTCCGAATAATCATCGATTTATACACTTATACACCCTTTGGGTGTTTTCTTTGACTTGATTCTGTCGAGTAAATACAATCAAGCAAAATCAGATTTTGATGCAACGAAAAAGAAATAGAAAAGATAAAAAATCAATATCACTAAAAGAAAATGGGTATAAAAACTTATTAGATACCATGGACCGCGGTATCTAATAAGTTCTACCTACTATTGGATTTGAACCAATGACTCCCGCCGTATGAAAGCAATACTCTAACCGCTGAGTTAAGTAGGTCATTTATCTTCACAAAGAAAACCAAAAGGGACTCATCCCACCGATGGATTATAAATATCATATTACTTAGAAGCAATACCGATCAATATGATCTTGGATCATGGAATAGTCATCTTGAGAATATTCATCTTGACAAAAAATTATTGACATAATAAAATATATATTACAAGCACTAAGGGCTATAGCTCAGTTGGTAGAGCACCTCGTTTACACGCGCGCCGATGTTTTTCAGGGGAGTCCATCATGGAATCAAAAAAATTGATCTTATTGACAAATCGATGTCTTACTCCATTCCATAACTTTGAGGGAAGAAGAGAACAATAGCCTGACAAGGGTTCGGTCCGTTTAGGTGCCCAGTTAGGTGCCAAACAGACCCCATCATTGATTTGATATATTGATAAGGTGAATACCCAGTCTATTCAATGCTAGGCTGAGCATAAGGGCCTCAAAAAAATCTCTTTTCGTCCTATGAATTTTAAGGTGTACGAAGTTTCATATTTGATTTTTAAATAGAGCGATAGAGACTTCATTTCACTTAGGTTAATCTAGGCCAAAGGCAGACCTACGTCAAGATAACCCCCCTTGAAAAACTTTGGTAGTGTTCCTGAATCTGAATCCACATAATGACTCAGAGCACATGGAGTCATCTCCTTATTTTTCGGTAAAAAATAAAAATGGCGGACTAGCTGATATTTATATCAGTTAATGAAAGAGCCCAATGCACAAAAAATGCATGTTGGGTCTTTGAAACAGTTCAGATCATTTTGATAATAATAAGTTTGATCTGTTTTACCGAGAAAGTCTACGGTTCGAGTCCGTATAGCCCTAGAGCCCTATAAAATAAAAATGAATATTAAAAAAAAATTGTATCATTTTTCATTTGAATTTCCTCGTTATTGTTTTAACTGACTGATTGCTTTCACTACAAGAAAAAGACCCTTTTACGACGCGCAAACAACGACACTCGGAGATAGATGTTACGCAAAAGAGAGTAACGTTAAATAAGTGTCATCTCTTCAAAAAATTTAAGGATTTAGGTCGCGCATTATTGCGTGCCCTTAAATTAGTGTCTAATGTAAAAAAATAAAAAACACGGAGGGCACTTTAGCTAAAAGGTGCGTCGTCTATGAATGTCGTTTTATATTTTTTTAAGAAACGCGCTTCTCACTTCTGCTTAGAGGGAAAATGAAATCCCCAATTTTTTTAAACCCCCGCCTTCTTCTCCCTCGTCTCCACCCTCACCCACATCCATTGCCTCCAATCCTCATTGCCTCTTCTAGTCTCAAACCTGATCCTCGCGTTAAATGGTTCAGTGACTGCAACTCCTTTCGATTGTAGCGCTGATCGACAACTACGACTCATCAACCGTCAATTGAAGCTACCTGTTGAACAACTCCTAATCGAAACCTCAACCTTCTCGTCTCTCCTTCCCCCAAAATTTTGAACATCCTCCTTCCTCTTCCTCTGTACTCTCTACACCCGCTAGATCGATTTCATTCTCTCCCTTCCTTCTCTCTACAAACCCCTTCCTCTACGATCGACTTTCACTCCTTCTCTATGCAAACCCTAATCAGACATAACGCATTTGCAATGGTAATATCTTCTTTCACAAAATAGACGATTGACCGAAGAACTAGGGCTTTTGATGAATCATGCATTACCAATAACGATAGCTACCCATCATAATTTGTGTTTTCTCTTGGACTCCACCATTCTAACATCGCACCACAACAACGATTCAAGCCACGAATCAACAGTTTTGAGTTTTTTGGCTTCAATTTTGAAGGTACGTAGACATGATTTTAAAGTTCTGAACTTTTTTCTTTCCTATGCTACCACTTCCCCCCTTTCCTTTTTATTTCACTCTCCTTGTAATTACAAATAAATTGAGATAGAGAGTCAGTCTATCGATTAATCAACCATGGTGGATGATTTGGTGTAACTATCACCTGTTATAGTTTTTTGAATTTTTTTGTTCGAACAATGCATGCCAACTGTTCGTTGAATTGCTCAAACGAAACTTCCATCACAAAAAATCAACTGATGGTCTACTTTTTTGTCCAGATTGCCCAGAGAGTGAAATATTAGCCGTTGGGATGGCACCTTATGCTCATCTGGCGGTTTATAAAGTATGTTTTGGTCTAGATTGGCCAGAGAGTGACATCTTAACCGGGCTTGATGCTGCAGTAGCTGATGGAGCTGATGTGATATCAATTTCTATTGGAGAAGAAAACATGCCTTTTTTTCAAGACAGCATTGCAATAGCCTCATTTCAAGAAAAAAATGCCTTTTTTTCCCAATGTAATGTTCGGTAAACTGATGCAAATCACCAAGAGGATGAAGGGCCTTCAATGGTGCTTTGTTTATTACACTATGGTAGCGGAGATGACGGTGTTGTTGATAGCCCTAAACAATAGTCATCTTAAAAGAAATTATCAAAGAGAAAGGTACGTATCAGTTCTAGAGTTCTTATATAAAATTAGGTCAGCTGTACCCTTCTTATATAAAATTAATGAAATCGATTTTAAAAGCAAGCCATAATATTGATTTTGAAATCGAGCACCAGATTTCGGAATATAGCCCTGCCTGTTACCATTAAAATTTACCCCTGCTTCTGATTTTTTAGCTTCCTGGTCAGGCCGACTCATAGAACTATTCCCCACAAACCCTTTGACTTCCGAAACATCACCCCCATCCTTGTTCTTTCCCATAACCTTGTTACTTTTCCAACTTTGCCCCTGTTCAATCTTTGAATCATTAGACTTTCCTTTCATTGGCTCAATATTCCCATAATACCCCTGCCCATTTTTACCTCCTGTCTTCCCACCTCTATCAAAACTAAATTCCAAATTTTCCTGATTATTCCCATTATACCCTTGATAGCGAATTCCAGCAGAAGCCCCAGAATTTCCAATTTTCGGATAATTCCCTTTTTGCCCCTGCTTGCGGTTTCCAGCAAAAACCCCTGCACCTTCATTTTTCGAGAAATTCCCTTGATGCCCCTGACTCGAAAACTGTTTTTCCCCCACTGTAGCTTCTTTTGACAACAAATTTCCATTATTTCCTTTGGTTTTCTTCACCACATCAACAAACCCATCATTTTGTTCCTTAACTTCTTTAGTGCTGGCAAGAAGCACTTGCATAAGATCCATAGTAGCTCCTTCTTTTCCTTTCTCTATTTTACTTCTCTCCTCTTCTTCTTTCATCTGAATAGCAGTAACATCAATCGAGATTAGTGGAAACTGGTTTTTATTTTTTATAGTTGATACTTGAGAAAACCTTATATGTTTTTTTTTATTTTGTGAAAATTAATTCCAGGTGAAAACAGAAAATGGTATGTTGTGTTAGAAAATGAAAATCATACCCTTGGTCACAGTAGTCTCATATCATTATTTCCATTCTCACCTTCACTCCAATGCCCATTATTAGAAGAAATCAATGAGCTCCTTGCCAGCTCACAAATTGATTCTGTTTTCCATCAGATCTATAGTCATATTGTAAAAATCATACCTTGAGCTATAGAACTCAAACGTACCCCAAACCAGTTCCCAAAGTTCACAAATTGAGTTGGCTAACTTTCTTAAGCAGCCCAACTTCACTGGTAAGGACTTTATCTATGTGCAAGAATGGAATCTTTGCTGTTAGGTCTGATCCGGGTCTGTTCTGATATGTCATTTTGTTTTCATCATTTATAAGGCTTGGAAAAGGATCCAGAGTGATTCCAAGTTTCTATATGTTCCTGATATTATGAATTTAAGATCTGGAGCAGATGGGGTGTTATTTCCAATTATAAATTGGTTAGAATTGATCCAGACTCCAGATCAGTGGGCAGTCACCAGCTTTTACTAGTGTTGTGATTGTCCATAATGTGAATTTTATATCCGGAGCTTGGGAAATGCTTTTCATTCAATTCCAACTCTGAGACTTTCATTTGTATGTCCTTTACTTCTCTGAATTTTGGTATGGACGAATTCTACTCACAAGTTGGGTAGAATTGGCCAACCTCACTTGACTGTCTTGTTGGAGATAGAAGTGATACACCTTTTTGTAAAATTCATATTTAATTCATCCTTTGGAGTTAGAAGGAGTTCTTTATAGTTCTGGAATCCCGAACAATCATAGTTTTCTATAAAATTTAGTTAAAGCTATGTTTCTGTTTTAGATTTTGGAGTAAATCCGTTTTGAACAGCAGGTCTGTTTTAGAGACCTTGCTGTGATTACTCTTTTCTCAACTCATAGCTTCATTACTTCTCCTTTCTAACCTTTAGTCCTTCTAAGATGGATTTTAAAAGTTAAAATTTTTGCAAGTGTGCTATTGAAAATGAAGATAAACCCAATTGTGCTACTGAAAATGAAGAGCTTGTTCAGGTATCTCAATTTCCAAACATACCCTTTTGGGTTTTTTACTTTCCTGAAATACCCTTTTTGATCTTTTACAATTTCCAAAAATACCCTTCTTGGTGCCTAGGAGTTACAGTGTTCCCAGTTGCAGTTGTAATATATATATATATATATATATATATATATATATATATATATATATATATATATATATATATATATTACAACTGATAATGATAAGAAAACAAGGTAAAGGTTGGAATATAGAATGAAATGGAATGGAATGAGTCATTCCATTCCATTTCTTCCCTCTCTATTTTCTCTCTCTCTTTTATTCTAATGATCAAAGTTCTTGTTTTTAATATCAGTTTCCCTGTTCTCTTTTATACTTGATGCACCTTTTATTTGCAGGCTTGGCCTGTGCGTACTCCAAGGCCTATTGCTTTCAAGCTTGTTGCTGATACCCCTCTTCTTACTGGACAGGTAAGTTTCAAATCTTTTTGTTGTGGATTTCTTATAGTTTCTTTTTGTTGTGGATTTCTTATAGTTTACTTAGCTTCTTAAATCAAAGAGTATAAAGCTTTCCTAATGTGTTCTAATAATTAAGAAAACGGTGTTTTTTTGAAAAATGCTTCTCAATTTATCTTATTAGGAAGAATGGAGAACAGGCCTCAAATCATATGTTTTTTTTTCCAGTAACTTCCACTTCCTTCATGGGTTTGTAACAATACTGATGGACTTTGCTATTTTGTTGTATGGTGTATTACCTTGGATATAATTTGTTTTTACAGTTTTCTCTTTTTATTTAATTTAAATTTGGAAATAAGTTTGTAACACATGGGATTTATGATTGCAGCAAACAATCTTTCTTTTCTTTCCAGACATGATTAAAGACATGTTTTTGGCTGTAGTTATTGGACCACCTGTTGTGGTTGCCATCATTTTGATAGTACAGGTATTATTCTATCTCTGAGAAATTTCATTTGCCATGTCATCAAAAGCTGCCAGATGGACTATTATCTTTCATGTTTGAGTTGGTTCTCAACTTGTAGAAGAATAACATAAAATATTTTGGCATCTGAGTGTAAAAAATAATATTTGAACTCACAAGTTCCTTAATAATACTTTATTGTGTTACATGTAATTTATTACTTACTCATAATATATAATTCAATCTGATTATTGATTATATATTATGAGTAAGGAGAGCATTCTAAACATTCTGGAAACTTTAAAAGAAGAGGGAAATAGGGTCTTGTTCAATGTTTTAGCTGTGTTTGCTCTAAGGGAGATCAACTTATCAAAAGTAAGTTATTGTTTCACCCTTTTATTTAATATTTTTGTGATTGAATGAAAGTCTTAATGAAAGTAATTGACAACCCTTTCTCTGTAAATGATGTTGTGATTGTGGGAGAGGTGTTGTGTTTTTCTCTGTTGCTAGGTAACCTTCTCAACAACAACATTCTACTTAAGCAGGTGAGTAATCAAGATTAAGGGAGACTTGTAATCATGTTTGACATTCCTTTCCAGTAAGAAACAGAGTTGTATGATTATTTGTTAGTTTTATAGAAATGTATAACCCATGTTAGCAATGTATTATTTTTGTTTAACATTTGAATGATTCTTTGTATGACATTACAATTTGTGTAATTTATTTTATTTTTTGAGTATGAAATTTTATTTTATATTATGCAATGGATTGTATTTTTTGTATATGGTATTTTATTTCTATTATGAGAAATTAAATGCAAATTTAATTTAAAAATTAATAAATATATAAATTTATTTTTTTAAACATTTAAATTTACGATACGCAAAAATGTGTGTCATCTTCATTTATGACATGGCCTTTCTTGACAGGGGCTTTCTTGATACGCATTGCGTGTCATTAACACGCGCGTCGTAAGGTTACGACACGCGAATGCGTGTCATCTTCCTTTATGACAGGGCCTTCCTTGATACGCATTGCGTGTCGTAAATGTGCGTCGTAATTGCGCGTCGTAAATGAGCGTCGTAAATGCGCGTCGTCTATAGACGACGCGCAAAAGCGCGTCGTCTCTCTTTATGACAGGGCCTTCCTTGACACGCATTTGCGCGTCGTCTGAGCCTTTTACGACGCGCAATGAGCGTCGTAAAAGGCCTTTTTTCTAGTAGTGTTTATCAAAAGACAATCATTACTATAAGCCCATTCAAGGGGATCGTTTAAAGTAGAATATCAAACTAAAAGCAAAAACACATTTCATTTCAATGGACCCAATCGATCTTTTTCCAGTTGTGGATAAACAAACCAACTTTTGTTCAGTACTCTTCGTAGGAAAATTCATCTGCAATTTTCATCTTTTCCTGTCCGAAATCAACGAGTTAATTATAGTACCCTTCGTTTGGTATACCCAATTCTATGGAATTTTGTATCATGACACGAGTCTGGTTAAAAACTCCAACCTAACCCAACCCCAATCAAATCTAATAGTAATTTACGTCGGTATTGCGCGCTATTTGTGCACAATATAAAGTTTGAAAAGCGAATATCTTTGCTAAAACGTAAAATAGGCTTTCCTTCGTATACCTTACTTAGACCTAGTCTTCTCTTTCGATATTCAATGAATAGAAAATCCTCCATCGGGATTGGATTCTAATAAAAGGAATATAATAAGACTCATATATTCTAAATCTTGAGATGAAAATTCCTAGACATTCTCTTACATCTGATTACTTGTTCTATTATAAACCACTAATAAAAAGAGACAAATGGACATATTCATAAAAAAAAATAAAAAATAAATAAAAAATGAGAATTATATTTAGAATCCCTTTTCTTTAGAGAGAATACTCGATAAGATTGATATGAAAACAAGAGAATTTGGATAAGAGCAATAGTTAGTTTTAACTATAACTAAAAAAAATCAAAAGATATCTAAAGATATGTAATAAAAATAGGATTCTAATCTATGAATCTTGAAAGGAAACACGCCCAGCCCACTAAATGGTTCAACCAAAAGCAATTCTTACTTTAACTAAACAGTTATGAACGACTTAAAAAATTCAAGTCGAATTGACTAATCCGGTATATTTTCCACGTTCATAGGAGTGCATCTATGTTTCTGCTTTATGAATATGATATTTTTTGGGCATTTCTAATCATATCAAGTCTTATTCCTATTTTGGTATTTTTTCATTTCGGGATAGGTTCATAGGAGGACTTGGTTACATAGGAAGGAAAGGCTTAAACTAGAAGGGATAAGAAAGGGAATTTGTGCAACACTCTTAGTAGAAGGCCGAGTTGAAACTCCCTCTATCCGCGTACAGGACAAGCAAGTTATTGAGGGCTCTTTATGCCAAATACTTTGACACTACAGGGGAGAAAACCAGAAATCTCCTAAGCAATAAAGATCTTCCTATTGATACTAGCATTAGTGCGACTGGCTCCCGGGGAAAAGGAATTACACTAGATCTTGGCAATGGCACTCCAACAAGCTCGGCAGGGAGAGAAAGAAGAGAAGGAGAAGAGGAAGTACGACGAAAAGGGTATGAAATAGGTTGCTTGTAGCGATTTCGATTGCTTATTCGGTTGGGATTACCAGCCGACTTGCCTGACCAAAGAATAAGATAAAAAGAAGAGTTCCCGCCTACGGCTACATGCCCATTCAGAGCTATACCTGGAGTCGAGCTAACTGCATAAGAAAAGGGGAACTTTCCTAAAAAGCCTAATAGCAATTAACCGCATTGGAAACGATGAATCACACTCTGAAAGGAGGCACCCTCCCTTATTACGTTACGGTCGAACCTCGCCTTTCTTCCTTCCTCTCCCGTTGGTCGAGCGTCTTCAAACCTTCGCTCCAATACTTTCGAACAACTCTCGTACCCTTCGCTCATAAGCTAACTAAGAGCATGCCTTCGATCCGGCGTGAACTCTTTGCATTGCCTTTAGAGTAGATGTAGTAGATTGAGATCTCTCGACAACCGTAAGAGGTTAAGGTTCCAACCTGGGATTGTAGTTCAATCGGTCAGAGCACCGCCCTATCAAGGCGGAAGTTGCGGGTTCGAGCCCCGTCAGTCCCGACGCCGGATTCAAAAAAGACATCAATTCCTCTCTCCATTTTCTGTGGACAAAGAGTAGGATCTAATTTCCCAGCAGGAGGATCCTTCTTTCGTTTCGCATTTCTCATCGGACAAATAAAGTAAAGGAATCCAAATGACAATAACTAGTAACGGGGATAGACATATGTAGATTGGTACAATCGGGGGTATCACCATATTCAGGATTCAAAGAGATA